>NW_027284625.1:0-24659 GCF_046629955.1 Centroberyx affinis | reverse complement strand
CTAATCTTTAAATGTGAAGAAAGTTCAGACACACCTTGACATGCAAACACTCGCTCACACACAAACACTTTTATATCATTGCTGTCCAGTGAAAATACATCTACTTGCATCTACAGAATGTCACCTTTCAGGAACTAAGAGAAACAGCCTTGATTTCAGCTTGTATTTTGGAGTTTAATGGATTTTGAAGTGGTTTCACAAGACCAAGGATGGTAGAAGTCCTTTGACCTAAAAAGGAGTATGAAACCCTTCAACTGAAATTAAAACATGAAAATCACCAAGACTGGAGTTTCGAGGTTCTCACAGGACAACAGAGATATAACAGAGGTAGAGTTTTACCTTTCTGTCCGTACATTCATTTAGTTATACTAATGCCATGATCAAAGGACCAGTAGGAGGTGCTCTTCCCTCTGGTCTCATGAATAATATCCCCAATGCCCCAGGGCAGAGACAGGGACTCTGTCCTGTGAGTGAGCACCGTCCTTCGGATGAGACGTTAAACCGAGGTCCTGACTCTGTGGTCAATAAAGATCCCATCGGCACTCATCGCAAGAGTAGGGGTGTAACCCCGGTGCCCTGGCAAAATTCACAAACAGGCCTTCCTTCCATCATGGCCACCTAATCATCCCTCGTTACCAAATTGGCTCTTTCAGTCCTCTACTCTCCACTGTGATAGCTGATGTGTGGTGAGCGTTCTGGCGCAAACTGGCTGCCGTGCATCACCCAGGTGGGTGCTACACATCGGTGGTGGATGAGTTGAGTCCCCCCCCCCCCCATATGTGAAGCACTTTGAGTACCTAGAAAAGCGCTATATAAATGTAATCAATCAATCAAAAGCTGTTCTGGACTGCGGGCAAATTTATTTATTTATTTATTTAACAGGGACAATGGACAGTTAGTAACTGTCCCAGAATTAGCTATAAAGCTAAATTTCATCTGCAGTCCCTGGGCAAGTGATACAAAGACGAGCAAGTTTTACAAAATACTTTACAACAAAAGTTAAAATTGCAGTGTCCAGTACATAAACATTATAAAATACAACACATAAAAAAGTGCACTATGCTTGGTATCTTAAGGGAGCTAATGGTCACATGATTGGTTTAATTTTAGTTGTAATTTAAAACTGGTGAAATTTGAACTTTGTCTCACACTGCTGGGAGTAGAGTTCCAAATGTTTGTAGCTCTAATGGAAAAAGCTGATCGGCCAAATTCAGAGCACCTGAGTTGCACTACACAGTTGCCTCTGGTGGAGGCTCTTGTTTGCCTGATGTTGTCAGAATCAGAATCAGAATCAGAATAAAGTTTATTGCCAAGTAAGTTTTCACAGTACAAGGAATTTGCTTTGGCATGGAGGTGCATACAATAAACATAAAAATAATAAAATAAAATAAAATAAAAATAATAATAATACAATTAAAAATATAATAAAAAATATAATAAGAAATAAGAAATAAAAATATGTACAAATATATATGTGCAATATAACAGTATAACTGTTTTGTTTTTTTTTCCAAGTGAATGAAATGTACAGTTGTACAGGTATGTGCAAAAAATGTTTCCAAGAATGTGCAAAGGTATGGGGGGGGTGATAAGGGACTGTGTCAGTGGGGGTCCCGGGCCTTGTTGATGAGGCCAGCTGCAGACGGGAAGAAACTGTTCTTGTGGCGTGAGGTTTTGGTCCTGATGGACCGCAGCCTCCTACCAGAGGGGAGTGTTTCAAATAGTTTGTGTCCAGGGTGAGAGGGGTCGGCCACAATCTTTCTTGCTCGCCTCAGGGTCCTGGAGGCGTACAGGTCCTGGAGGGAAGGCAGATTGCAGCCAATCACCTTCTCAGCAGAGCGAATGATACGCTGCAGTCTGCCCTTGTCCTTGGCAGTGGCAGCAGCGTACCAGATGGTGATGGAGGAGGTGAGGATGGACTCAATGATGGAGGTGTAGAAGTGCACCATCATCGTCTTCGGCAGGTTGAACTTCCTCAGCTGCCGCAGAAAGTACATCCTCTGTTGTGCTTTTTTGGTGAGGGAGCTGATGTTCAGCTCCCACTTGAGGTCCTGGGTGATGATGGAGCCCAGGAAGCGGAAGGACTCCACAGTGTCGACTGGGGAGTCTCTCAGGGTGATGGGGGTGAGTGGGGCTGGGTTCTTCCTGTAGTCCACAACCATCTCCACTGTCTTCACAGCGTTGAGCTCTAGGTTGTTCAGTCCGCACCAGGACACCAGGCGGTCGATCTCCTGCCTGTAGGCTGACTCATCCCCACCAGAGATGAGCCCAATGAGGGTGGTGCCGTCCGCGAACTTCAGGAGCTTGACAGACTGGTGACTAGAGGTGCAGCTGTTGGTGTACAGGGAGAAGAGTAGAGGGGAAAGAACGCAGCCTTGGGGGGAACCGGTGCTGATGGTCCGGGAGTCAGAGACATGTTTTCCCAGCTTCACGTGCTGCTTTCTGTCCGACAGAAAGTCTGTGATCCACCTACAGGTGGAGTCAGGCACACTCAGCTGGGAGAGCTTGTCCTGTAGCAGAGCCGGGATGATTGTGTTAAAGGCAGAGCTGAAGTCCACAAACAGGATCCTGGCGTAGGTTCCTGAGGAGTCCAGGTGCTGGAGGATGAAGTGGAGGGCCATGTTTATTGCGTCGTCTACAGACCTGTTGGCTCTGTAGGCGAACTGCAGGGGGTCCAGGATGGGGTCAGTGAAGTTTTTGAGGTGTGACAGCACAAGGCGTTCAAAAGACTTCATCACCACAGAGGTCAGGGCGACGGGTCTGTAGTCATTAAGTCCTGTGGTCCTTGGCTTTTTGGGGACAGGGATGATGGTGGAGGTCTTGAAGCAGGCTGGAACGTGGCATGTCTCCAGTGAGGTGTTGAAAATGTCTGTGAACACCGGAGACAGCTGATCGGCACAGTGCTTCAGGGTGGATGGAGAGACAGAGTCTGGCCCGGCTGCTTTGCGGGGGTTCTGTCTCTTGAAAAGCCTGTTAACGTCCCTGTCCAGGATGGAGAAAGTCGTCACTGTGGTAGGGGGGGAGGGGGGCTCTGGGGTGGGCAGCTGTGGAGAGGTGTCAGGACTGTCCCATTGTCTTTCAAAGCGGCAGTAGAACTCATTCAGGTTGTTGGCCAGGCGCAAGTCGTTAGCAGAGTGGGGGGCTCTAGGTTTGTAGTTGGTGATCTGTCTGAGCCCTTTCCAGACAGAAGCAGAGTCGTTGGCTGAGAACTGGTGTTGGAGTTTCTCAGAGTACAGTCGTTTAGCTTCTCTCACCGCCTTGCTAAACCTGTACTTCGACTCTATAAACCTGACTCTGTCCCCACTCCTAAACGCCTCTTCCTTCTCTGACCTTAGCTGTCTGAGTTTGGCTGTGAACCAGGGTTTGTCGTTGTTGTACCTCACCGTAGTGCGTGATGGTACACAACTGTCCTCACAGAAGCTAATGTAAGATGTCACAGCCTCTGTGTACTCGTCCAGACTGTCGGTAGCAGTCCTGAAAACCTCCCAGTCAGTGCAGTCCAAGCACGCCTGAAGATCTTCCACAGCTTCACTGGTCCACTTTTTTGATGTCCTCACCACAGGTTTGCAGAGCTTTAATTTCTGCCTGTAAGCAGGAATCAGGTGGATCATGACGTGGTCAGAGTGTCCCAGTGCAGCGCGGGGGACGGCGTGATAGGCACTGCTTACTGTGGTGTAACAGTGATCCAGAGTGTTCTCCTCTCTGGTCGGGCATTTAATAAACTGTCTGTATTTAGGGAGTTCATGGGAGAGATTTCCTTTGTTAAAGTCACCGATTACAATAACTAAGGAATCCGGGTTTGTCCGCTCCACACACAGTATCTGGTCGGCGAGCATGCGCTGTGCCTCCTGCACGTTGGCCTGCGGTGGAATGTAAACACCGACCAGAATGAATGAAACAAACTCACGAGGGGAGTAGAAGGGTTTACAGTTTATGAAAAGTGATTCCAGATCGGGAGAACAGTGCTGTAGAATCACTGTCACATCCTTACACCATCCACTGTTTGTATAAAAACAGATTCCTCCACCTTTCGTCTTGCCGGAGAGCTCCGTGTGGCGATCCGCTCTGAAGAGTTGGAATCCTGCCAGCTGCAGCGCAGAGTCCGGTATCGATCCACATAGCCACGTCTCCGTGAAGCACAGAACGGAAGATGAAGAAAAGTCTCTGTTCTTCCCCAACAGTAGCTGAAGTTCGTCCAGTTTGTTTCTCAGTGAACGCACGTTAGAGAGAAATATTCCCGGTAACGGAGTGCGGAGTCCGCGCCGGCGGAGACGCACAAGCGCACCGGCCCGTTTTCCTCTCCTCCGGCGTTTCACTGTGTTTACAAAGGTGAGTGCACCTTTGACCAGAATGTCCAGTAATTCCACAGATGGGGCGATGAAAGTGGGAAAATAATCCTTAGGGGTTGAATCCCTGATGTTCATGAGCTCTTTTCTGGTGAAAGAGCTCGCTGTACTGTAGCAAAACACTGAATTAACAAACAAAACAAGACAAAACAATGCGCACCAACACACCGAGGCAGCCATCCGCGGCGCCATCTTGAAACTCTGAACACAGTGAAACAAATGTGTACAGCTCTTATTGAAATAAGCTCTTTTCACTGCACCACTGTAACATGTCAGTTCAGAGAATAGTTCAGTTCAACTCAAAGACAGTTTACCTGACTGGGATTCTTTCCAACACCAAACAACACTGGTGGCACCAAACACCTAATGAACGGTGCCGTTGGCTTTGAGACCTGCTGTGGGTCCTACATCTGTTCCATTGGGTCTAGGGTTAGGTTAGGGTTACATTAGGATTAGGGAACCTTTTCCTACATATGCTGGGAATGAAAGATCACTGTTGCCACATTCATGTCACTTGAGAGTATTAGAGTTAGGGTTAGAATTTAACGCAACCATAAACAAACAGTGGCAGAGATTTCTCACTTTTTGTAAGTAGAGCTGATTGAAGTACTGTGAATATAACTTGGATCATTTTGATTTTGATTACCTTGGACTGACACTCCTGTGTTTATCAGTTGTGTTAACACACTTCCATGATTCATGGCGCCAAGTGGGAGATATTGGAGCCCGCAAAAAATTCCCATTTCCTACCTGTAATCACCACTAGGTGGCTGATGTGAACGTTTTTCCTAGTTGGCAGGTTGTATTTACGGTAAATCTATATGACGTGAATGCAGCATATGTTACACGTCTAATGAGAGCAGGCAGGTTCATCTGCACTCACATTAGGTCATGGCACTTCTTAAAGAGTAACTAAACCCCACCTAAACCTGTGGTGAAGCCTGACACCTAATGGTGAAAATTAGGGTACTCAACTGATCTCTTGTCATGACTGGTCATCTGCTATTGGCTGGTCTCTGTGCCCTGTGATGTCACCCTCTATAGAGTACAACAGGTGGTGACGTCACCTGGCACAAAGACCAGCCAATAGGAGAAGGCCAGTGCAGTACCCTACTTTTCACCATTAGGTGTCAGGGTTCACTAAAGATTTGGGTTTAGGGATAATCAAAGACCAAAAACATACCAGTAAAACTAGGGGTTCATTTGGAGTTCTATGACGCTAAGGGAGCCATTAAGCAATGAAGGGTTCCTCACTGGTGCTGCTCAGAAAACAAAGTCTCATTGCACCTGTCATGGTTCATATTTTAATTATATAGAAATCTTACTATTTTGCCTACATAATATCTATTTGTAATCAAGGCCATGCAAATCAAGATTGCGTCCAGTTCACACACCACCAACTCATATAGACATACACATTTTTGTAATACATATAAGATCCTTTGAAAGGAGGAATAAAGACTTTGTCAGTGTGTCCATTCAGAATGGCTGCTACCATTACAATTCAGACACCATCATCACCAGCGAGTCAGGAGGCAAGGCAGAGGGTTTTCCATCCTAGAATCTCAGATCAGATTAGAGAACGATCCAATTATTGGACACAAGGATGCCAACTTTGGTGGATTAGTTTTATAGCTGAAGCAATTTGTTCTTGCAATTGGTGATGAAGGCGCTCTTAGCTTGTGCATTGCTCATTTCAAGGGCTTGTTTGCATACATTTCTTAGTGAACAGAATGAAAACTCTGCCACACTTAGATCAAACAACTGAGGCACAAAAAAAATCCAAACTGACCTTATAACACAATCTTAGTGAATCTGGACTTAAACCCTTCCTTGCTCACTCATTGTAAATCTTTGGATAAAGGCATCAGCTAAATGCCTGAAATGTAAACATAAAACACCAAACTGTATCCATTTACCTCCAAATAAAATTTGGTGTATTGATCCAACTGGAGTATTCAGCGTTACCGTTTAACATCTTAACATTAAGTATTCAGCATGCGCTGTAGGCTCTGCTGATTGAACTGAAGATTAGATAACAGTCTCTCCAGGGGAGGCCAGCCCATTACCTAATAACGCCATCAGCGGGACAATAGAGCAGGGGTAAAAAGGAGGAATTTACCTGTGGGTCGGGTTGCATCACTCTGTGGAAACTGGATCCTTTAGCAGCAGTTGACAGGAGGGTCCTGGGGGATGGACGGGCGCGAGGAGGCAGATAAAGACACGCAGGAGGTCAGGATGCCTCACCTTGGCCATGAAATGACGGAACTCTTTAACCTTTAAACCTTTAAACCACAGAGGATACCTGAAGGCTTTTGTATTTCAAACCTTCCAGTACTATTTTTCCTGCACTATTTTTTCACATTTTAGAATAATAATAAAGACATCAAAACCATGAAATAACGCAAATGGAATTATGCAGTGACCAAAGACGTGTTAAATAAATCAAAACTATCTTATATTTTAGATTTTTTAAAGTAGCCGCCCTTTGTCTTGATGGAAAGAAATTCATACATAGGCATCAACTTCATTTATATTTGTCTAAAAAACAAATTTCAAGCATTTAAGAATAAGTCTTTAGATCAAAATGGCTTTAAGATGATGAAAAGCATAGTACATTAAATCAGGTGTGTCCAAACTTTTGACTGGCAGTGTACACATGTGTACTCCAGTGAATTGGTAGATTGGTAGAAATGGCAGAGGAATTCTGGACGGCATTCCCGGTGGACGAGGTTTCGTCCCGGAGCGGCTCTCTGGAGTCGACCTCCTCCTTCACACGTTTCCATTGCCGCCAGCAGGAGTAGGTTTCCCAGCCGGGAGGATAGAATGACAGCAGCAGGAAACCAGATCCAGCCCAGCGATTGTCTGAGGTGTTTGTCCAACACAGCCAGGCTGCCAAATTGGATGCTTGTTGTTTCCACGACTCTGTTGTTTACAGTGGGAGGTGAGAAGGCTGCTGTCTGGAGATCTATAGAATGGAGCTTAGATGTTAGCAAACACTCTGACAAGGAGACAATGTCGAGGTATTTCTTGAATTTGAGTGTGTCTTACTGTAGCTACACTGGTCCAATGAAATAATGGCCACGCATCATACAGATGTCTTCTGAAGATTTATTTTATCTCTCTCTCTCTTTGGTCAGCAGACACCGTGAAAACTACAAGAAAATAAAAGACATAAAAGGTTCAAAATATACATACATCTCTCAGTCATTTTAAAGTCTCTCAAGCTAGTGTCCGTTGATATAGCTACAGGCCCAAACACGCTAGCACAACAGAAATGTGCTGAAATCAAATAAAATTACTGAAAACGTATCACATTGTCCATGTAAAGGCGCATCAACAAACATTATACACAAATATAAAACAAATGAAAGACAATTACTGTGTGCGCCTCTTGGACCACGTGCAGAATGGGTTATTTTGGGGCCGTTTGTCTTTCCTCTGCAGTCATGTTGGTTCTGACCCATAATGCCACAGTTATGCCCTTAACTAAACTCTGGTCATGTGACCCGTTACACTCTACATTAAAATAAACCTTACATAAAGTGCACAACATTTTTAACCAAACATTATTTTAAGATGGTATATTTTAGACACATTTTTTATCAATGTTACCCTTTTAACATCTTATTTATATTACATTTTTAATCATTTTTTAATGACTGTATTAACTCAAATAATCATGAATTTATGACAGAAACATATAAAATAAACATCTCATTGAAACATGTCTCTGAGACAGTTACACTATATGCTAATACCAGTGGTGGAAGAAGTATTCAGATCTTTGACTTAAGTAAGCCACTTAAGCAATACCACAGTGTAAAAATACTTTGTTACAAGTAAAAGTCCTGCATTCAAAATCTTACTTAAGTCAAAGTACAAAAGTATTAGCATCAAAATATACTTAAAGTAGCAAAAGTAAAAGTACTCATTATGCAGAATGGCCCATTTCAGAATCATATATCTCATGTTATTGGACTTTAATTATTGATGCATTAATGTGTTCATCACTTTAATGTTGCAGCTGGTAAAAGTGGAGCTAATTTTAATTACTTTATATACTGCTGGGTAGCTTAACCTATGAAAATATATCATAATTTATTAGTTGATTTATATTTTGTATTAATAATCTAAATCTGCAAAGTAACTAGTAACTAAAGCTGTCAAATAAATGTAGTGGAGTAAAAAGTACAATATTTCCCTCTGAAATGTAGTGGAGTAGAAGTATAAAGTAGCATGAAATGGAAATACTCAAGTAAAGTACAAGTACCTCAAAATTGTACTTAAGTACAGTACTTGAGAAAATGCACTTAGTTACATTCCACCTCTGGCTGCTACAGGACTCCATATGATCCACTATGACCCTGGCCTGCCTATCACAGTACTATCTGAATATATAGCAGACTGTTTCATAACTGGAGCATCACAGGTTCGATCCCTGAGAGCCAGTGTGTGTCCTTGACAAAGACACTGACCCTTACTTGCCCATTGTCCCTATTGACCGGGGCTGACTGTAGATCAGCCCCGGTCCGTCCGGCCATCTGTCACACACAGTATGTCCGAGGCCACTGAATTGATTTTTGACAAAACTTCTGGGAACGTTTCGTCTCATTGATTCGTTTCGGAATTTTCAAAATTGCACTGATTAGCCTGAGGGGGGCGCTACAGCATTTAGTTAATTGTCTGTACATCAATCAAGAAGCATGACGTGACATATTTTATATATTTTTTATTATTATATTTTTTTTATATATAATTTTTTTTCTCTCTTTATTCCTTTAGTCTGCTTTTCCTTTTCTTTACGGTTTCTTTTAATATTCTTTTACTTATTTTCTATTTTTCCCCCTATTTATTTAACAGTATTACTTTACCTATTGATTTGTTTATATTGTTTTTTTCTTTCTAAACTTTTTTTGGGTTTCATTACACTATATTGTAATTATGTATGATTGTTATTAAGGGAGACGCTCCATAAGCCCCTCTGGGTTTCTTTGGTCTTCCTTGCACATGCTCTTTATGATGTTGGTATACATTACGGATATTTTGTTTGAATTACTCTTTTGTGCTAAATAAAAAAAAATTAAAAAATACTTATTACCCCACCATAACTCTGCATCATTCATGGGGTGACGGCATGTTTACTATTTACTTATTGTTGCTCTGGTTAAGAGTATCTAAATGCTTACAATGTAAGATGAATGAGAGCTGAGTAAAGAGTAAAGAGCTTAGACTGACTCTAGAACCTTGTTCCAATGAGGTGTCCAGTCCAGAGCGATGAAGACTCTGAAGGTTTTCATACCAACCATCCCACCAATTCATGACGAGGGATGGGACGCCACCGGCTTAGAGGGACCATTCATCTGGACTTTCCCACTATCAGTCCAGGACACTTCAAATCCTTCATAGACCATCAACACAGCAAAAGTCTCTTTGACTCTTTGATTTTCTGTTGACCACAAAGGAGATTTACTGAAACCTCTCCTGTTTGTTCAGAGAAACAGTCTCAGGCTAACCAGACCCCAGCTTTGGAAGTGTTTCTAAACAGGCCACCAAGATATTAGAGCAGGAAATATTGACATCTGGTTGAAGCCAAGTGAACCAGTCATAAGAAATATGGTGATGGAGCTGAAAGATTGTCATATATTTACACAAGGCAGGAAGCTATCTTTTTGTCTACTGGCAACACAAAGACCTGCAACAGCTTCTTTCACTATTATCAGTCAACTAATGAAGAAGAAACAAATAAGACTCAAATAGGACTCCAGATGATGGTTGGATACCTGCCAAAGTATATTAGTAGTGTGAAAGTAAATTAAAATGGGGTTCTATGGTTGCAGTTATTAAGCTGAATCTACAACTGCACTGGACAGGTTAATGGTTAAAGTGGCTTGTGACTAGAAAATCGTCAGTTCAAATCCCTCGACCGGTTGGGAAAATCTGGGTGGAGGAAAGTGAATGAGTATTCTCTCTCCTTTGTCAACAACTACCACTAATATCCATTTTAGCACTTTAAACCCCTAGCTGCTGCTCAGAGGACACCAGTATAAGACTGTGGTTGTACTGGCCAGCTCCCAGTGCGAAGGTGTTGAACTGTATGAATGAGGTTAAAAGTATGGAGCTCAGTCAACCTGCCCTGGAGAAATAAAGGATGAAAATAGATCAGAGGACAGTCTCATTCACGGCTACACAGCGCTGTGCTGAGACTAATGTTACAGAACGTAACCTAATGATGGCATGACACAAAGACATCAATACATTTATTGATCAGTCTAATCTAGTCTAGTCTAAATCTATCCTCCACTTTCATTCACAGTACTACTTAATCCTCTGTCAATACAACTAAAATGTTTACTACTACTGCGATTACTACTACTACTGCAACTGCTTCTATTACTACTACTACTGCTACTGTTACTACTACTACTACTACTGCTACTACTACTACTAATAATAATAGTAATAGTAATGCATTTTATTTATAGCACACTTCAGATTAAAAACAAATTCCAATGTGCAACAGGAAAAGCTCATAAATACAGGTAACAACCATCATCATCAATAACAATAATAATGATGATAATGTATTTTATTTACTCATTAAATCAATGTGCTACAGGAAGAAAATGATAAAAAGAGGTAAAGCACAACAGTCACCATCATCATCATCACGTTGCCGTATTGATAATTGTATTTCTATCTTTTTATTTATTTTGACACTCCTCTGTTATGTAGTGATCGTGACATATGTTGGGACCTCCTTGAAAACGAGATGGTACATCTCAAGGGGTTTATCCTAATAAATACATTTTGAGCATCATCATCATCATCATCATCATCATCACCATTATCTCTAAATCACTCTGATGATAGTAACTGTTTTGTTGTTGTTGTTGCTGTTGTTGTTTTTGTTGCTGCTGTTGTTATTGTTGGTGTTTTTGTTGTTGTTATTGTTGTTGTTGCTGGTGGCAGCAGAGGCAGGTTGTTGTCGTGATAAATGACTCATCCTGGTCAAAAATGCATCAGTCTGGCGGAGACAAAGCGCAGGATCCATCAGACCAAACCCGCCGCGCGGCCGGCCGGCAGCAGAGGCACAGCAGTCCGCGGTGTGATCCGGGCGTGTCGCAGCTCAGCTGATGGGAATACTGGTTCTTCCAGTCTGCTCCTGTTTTAAGACCAGAAGCCTCCACCGTTAGTTCAGTGAGAAGCAGCCATGGCCTCCAACACAGCGACTATGGGGAATCTCCCCAGCGGGATAGGAATCTGTACAACCATCCCCGACATCCTCTATGTACCAGAACTGGTAAGTTATAGAGTTTCACAAGTTTTTCTAACTTGAAAGGAGCTTTAATAAGTTTTATCCGTAGACGCGCTTATTGGATTCAGCGATGCGCGCGTGACTTTCACTTTTACGCAGTTTTTACGCACGGATCAAAATAACGAATGCATTATCTTTAATAAGCGAGAGAGGGATTTACTTTTCTTAATCTGTGGTGGCGGTTAACTGGCTGTCACTCACTGAATAGATGTACACAATACTACGGTTTCCAAAACGCTTTGATAAATATTAACTTTGTTCCTGGAAGTTTTTGGTCTGGAGAACCCGGAGGGCTCTGAGCAGATATCAGGTTCTAAAGAAAACATTTTCTGAAAGATCTGAAAGTCTGATCGGGTGATAATGTGTTTATTCAGCCTCTGCTCATCCTCTGGTTTCCTATTCTGTGACTTCAGGTGAAGTCAGGTGGTGGAGTTATAAACCAGCTGATTATTCACTGGCAAAACCTGTTGCTGAATCACTACTAAACTGTGGAGCGCAGGAAACTCATAGCTAGTCTGGCATGTAGGAGACTGTTGTGGATCAGTGGGTAAAGATCCTGAGACCAGAACCACACCACTTCTACAAACTTACAGGAGATAATGTGCCAAGGCTGAACACTAGTAACTTAACATTATTGTTTTTCATTGCTGTTTTCATGGCATCTGGGCTCTAACTTTAACCAAATACCTCTGAAAAACTGGTTCTTCTTCTCTAATTAAAGGGTTTTAAATCGTTCTGCAGTCAGTCGACATCCAAGGTAAAAAGAGACAACAAGGGATCAAAGTCAGAGGTTGAACTCCGACCTTAACAAGTTTGGCTCTTGTTACCTATTTTATCTTGGTGCATCAAACAGTCCTTCTCCATTGACATTAAATTGGTTTTACGGTGCAGTTTGTGGCTTTAATTATGTTGTAATTGTCTTATATTGCAGATTAGGAATTTAACCTACAGTAATGGGAGACAGAGTAGTTGAGTGAATTCTGCTGATATCCAAATAAAACAGTGAGGATAGCTGATAACATTAAATTTAGACTCGTTTATCTGACGCTATTATCCAGAGAGACTTCCAGTGAGGTGAACAGTAGAATAAGCTTCAATTCCTAAAACACCAATATTACAATAAAGAAACTAGTAGTAACGGAAGTCAAGGGTCAGAGGTCACAGCCACCAGACCATAAATGAACCTGCATGATAGAGAAATGACAGGAACAGAGCTGACAAGAGAAGGTAAAGTTTTTTTTTCTTGCACAGTAGATTTGCAGGTTCTGTTATCGTGACTGGCAGGTGAAGCGTCACACCCAGACAGACCGCAGTGATGTGACGTCTGAACAAAGGAGGAATGTTGATAAAAAAAAGAGAGACATCTTCACATCAGGTCATGCATTCATTTAAAGGTTTTCTCTCAGGCACTCCTATGCTCTCTCCTACCCACACAAAGACACACACACACACATACAGTAGGCTATTATCATGCCAGGACATGAGAGGAGGGTGGAGTGCCATGAATAATGTAGACTGTCCTGTCAATCATTGGACATGTGGAGTGAGATGAGGGCCTGTGGTGGATTTACTGCTGGAACTGACGACGAGGTCTAATATTATCTGCAAATAATTTAAACTGTTTAGAAAAGCAGTATTAGGCTGCAGGAATATAGAAATCACAGCTAAGGTCGTTGCTGCCAGGAAACAAACTATATTTGTCCAACAGCCACAGCGGCTGACAGGTTCAGATAGGGCTGGGCGATATGGTTGAAATCAATATCACGATAATCATAAGGATTTTTCTCGATATCAGTATATATCATGATATGGTTCATCTATGCAAAATCACGTTAAATAATCAAATTAATGTTCATCTCATTGAACCGAATGGTGATGTTAGGTGTGATGTCAAACAAAACAGAAATATTCAAATAATATTCCTACCATACCTCATCAGAGTTTTTAAGTAAAATTTGCTTGTCATCATCAATTTAGACAGCAGAAATGTGTCATGATATTAAAATATCTTCATATCATCATGATATGATTCCACTGAAAGACGATAAACGATAATATCGAATTATCGCCCAGCCCTAGGTTCAGATATTCACCACATTCTCTATTTTAGCAGCCAACTAGATGTTTAGAACACAGCCATCATGAGAGGAAAAGGTGATTAGGTAATAATAAGGTAACAGGTGATTGTCATCAATGAACAGGTGATTATAATCAAATGACAGCCACAGCCACTGGTAAAGCACTGTATTGGTAGAAAACGCACATGGCATCATGGGAATACTATGAACAGAACTAAGACTCCAGATGACGGTTGGTTAGCTGTAGACCGGACTCTCTTACCACACATTTACCAGCATCTGGCTGCATGTCCCAGCCTGCTTGCTTTCCTCCACTGTGTTACACTCCACAGCGTGACAAAGTATGCACTGAGCTCCCTGATTGTCCCGCAAGGCATTGTGGGTATTAGATTCTCTGTCAATAGGCTTGTTTGAGATGACTACCTGCTTGCCTGGAAAGTAGACGAGAGTAGCCGAGTGCAGTCAGGGGAGGAGTCAACAAGCCGAACACTCTACCTCTTTTTCTTCTTCTTCAGTTTTGTTTAACGGCGGTTGATAAACAATTTACCGCCACCCACACTCACTGCTCAAACGACCCAGACCGTCACATGTTACTTATTTTTATTTTAATGTATGCATTACAGGTGGCATTTATGGAAAATATTACATAGCGTTCATGCTCATGGAGTGACATCATGGAATAGATATAAAAATGAATGTTTACGTATGTAAACACGGTTTTATGAATGAAGCTGGAACCATTGATTATCTACCCTTGGGTCAGAGCATTATACCAAATTAATCACACCTGTGGTGCGGTGTCACCAGCAGGGCGCTTTATCTCTGCTGCACACCCACACACTCACTCTCTTTTTAGCCGACTCAGAAGGGAGAGCCCATCTGCAAAGCTAGACCGCTGCAGGCCAGCAAGCCTCCCCTGGGATCCCCGAGATGGGGGTCTTGACTGTGCCGGTCGATGGATAGACTGCGTCCCCACCCTAACCTTCTGGGCCTCATCCAATGTGGCCTCCGCTGCAGGCCCAAACACCTCACCGGGGGTTATACCAGCCTCCAACACAGCAGCCCGGTCCGCCTCTGCCAGACCAGACTGGCTCATCCAAACGTGTCTCCAAGCTAGGGTCAACTGGGCTAGAGTGTTTCCCAAGACTCTAGCCTGAGCACTCGCCCCCTGTACATTAGGTCCGCCGGGTCTTTGGACTCCAAGTCTCTTATCAGACCCTCCAAGTACACCAATAGGAGAGCATTAGTATTAGCCAGCCTAGAGGCCATGGCTGTTGACTGAAAAGCCTTCACCACCAACCCGTCGGTGGCACGGCACCTCTTATGAGGGTGAAGAGCATCCCTACTGCCAGAGGCTGTGGCCCCAGCCAACATTGCAAAGGTCGAGCCAACCCTTGTGGTCCCGTCCAAACCGTGCTCTGCAGCCCCACCGAGAATGGCGAGTGCCGAGCGGGGAGCTGTCACCTCCCTAGGTTTTGCCAAAGACATCTGCAGATGCTTGACAAAATCTGGAAACACCGGCAATGGAGACTGTTTCAGCCCCCGAGGGTCTCGGCCCAGCGCAGAAGCCCTAGGAGGGGATGGTGGAGGGGGAACACCAGCAGCTACTGCAGCACGCGAGACCAAAGTCTCGACTGACAACTCACCAGCCCCCAAGGAGGAGGTCTTACCTACCCGGGAATTGGCATCGGCATCATCCATTCCCTCATAATCATCCTCACCCTCAGAGGAGCTGTGGTCAGAGCCGTCGGTCTTATCCAGGTTATCTGAGGCTGTTGGGACAGGACGTCAGGATGGGCGCGCTTAGGGGGGGAACCCCGACCCCGCTCAATCTGCAGCTCAAGCAGTTGGTGTTGACTTGCAGCCATATTTTCTATGGTCTTACGCATTTCCTTGCATGCCTCTGCATGAGGTCCACCCGTGGATCACAGACTGGGACAGAATCTTCCCACTTCCTCTTCCTGGAGCACTTCTTCCCCTTTGCTGGGCCACCTGCATCAGGAGGAACTTGAACCTGGCCCGGCGGCATTACATCGTCCGGACCACTGTCTCTTGCATCATCCTCCTGGGATGCCATCCTCCAACTGTTAATTCAGCAAAACAAAATTATAGCAAATATGCGCATATGTATGTTTTGTTTTTTTATATGCAAAAATATAAATGTAAGGCAATACCCCTTTAAATTAATGCAACTGGGGAAACACTTTGACAGTATGATATGTACTCTACCCCCCCCCCCCCCACACACACACACACACACAGTTGAAGCTTAGAAGAGAACCCTCCTGCGTTCTGCCCCGCCTCTCTACCAGTGCGAGTCCCTGCTGGAGTTAAACCCCAAGCGCTGTCTCTTTCCCTCTAAAAAAGAAATCACAGCAACAAAACAGGTAAAACAAAACAGGTAAAACAAAACAGGTAAAACAAAACAGCGCCTCACTCCAGAAACTGCAGCAGCCTCGTTCCCGCGAGATTCCCGTGGCTCGCGCAGTCGGGTCGGCGGAGCAAGTCGGACAACTTTTCTACCCATCATGCAACAGACCAAGCGAGTCGCTGGTCAAAACTGCACAGGACTTGCTCATCTCAAACGAGCCTATTATCACAACACAACAGAAGTTCAAATGGCTGGATTTTCTTTAAATCTCAACATATCAACATGTGGCTTGGCAGACAAAGTTTTGTTTCTGACCAACCTGTAGAGTTTCAAGTGGATTGATTACTTTGTCATAATTTCACAGTCAGGTGAACTTTTTGTGCAAATTTGAAAAATTTTTTATAGGTTAATAACTTGGACATTTTTGGACTGATCCCTTAGCTTTTCACAAACTAAATGAAAGCATAACCAATTAATGTACTTGCTAAATTCCGTGTCATTCAGACCTGTGGTTCATGAGAAGAATATTTTTAAAGATTTTTCAAAAAGTTAAAAATGGAGGCCAAACATTTATGGCAGACATTATGGAGAGGCAAAAATGTTCCTCATGTCCAGATACATATCTGTACCAAGTTTCACATCTCTATGACAAACAGTGCGGTGGGGCTGAGCCTTAGAATTTGTGGGCTAGTTGTAGCGCCCCCTATGGGCCAATCAGTAGCCTACTATTGTTTGTGTCCAGGTTAAGAGTCACCAGGACTGTCTGTGTGCCAAATTAGAAAAAAAGTTACCCATTTATTGGCCTGTATACATAATGATAATAATACGCAGTGGTAACCAGACTAACAAAAATGACAAACAGAAGTTATTCTTGCAGTACTACAGCAGGTTGGCCTGGTGGTTTGAGCCATGGTTCCCAACTCCAGAGTACGTCTGGTTTTCTATCCTACCAGACAGTAAATATCATTCACCTGGTGTCCCAGGTCTAAATCAGTCCTATTAGACAGCTAGATTGAAAACCAGTACTATAGTCTCTGGAGTTGGGAACCAGTGGGTTACAGCAGCTGTCCCATAATGGAAAGGTCCCAGGTTTGATCCTCACAAAAGTCAAGTCGCAGTGTCCTTGAGCAAGACACTAACGCTCATTCACTGTATGTCTGCCTGGATGAGAGCATCAGCTTAACATAAGGTTAATTCCCCAGACGTCTTTAAATAAGTAAAGTCTTGATGAACAGCAGGACCGGATGTCAGCGGGGTGAGCGGGCCTAAATCTTGTCTGATGATGTGACATGACTTAAGTTTCCTCAGCTTTGCTCTGGACTAGACTGAAACCCGCTGCTTCCTCTTAACTCCACATCATTTTACTAGTTCCTACTTCAGCGATACTCTAATCCAGAGTGACTGACTGAGTGAACAGGTGTGGCTTCCATGTCTTTATAAAATGACACTTGGCTGTTGCAGGGACCAAACCTGTGAGCTTTCGGTTACAGGATGGTTTCAGTAAACATGAAAGCACCCAAACGAGTGTTAACAGAAGTTTGAATGTTCTAGATTAGCAACATTAGTAGAAACCAATAGTGAAGAACGCAGGGTTTCCACTAATCCGTCCCTGGTGTGTTGCAGGTGTTTGGCGGTCTGGTGTGGATCCTGGTGGCGTGCACGCTGGTGGTGCCGGCGAACCCTCAGGGCTGGGTCATGTTCGTCTCCGTCTTCTGCTTCATCATGACCTTCGTCTGGCTGTTGGTGTTCGCCTGTGGGGGGCATCACAACAGAGGCAGCTGGGCGGCCGCAGTAAGTGGTTCACTCTTTAAAAAAAAAAAAAAAAAAAGACAGGTCATTTATAAAGCTGCACTAGGCAACTTTGCACATTGGCGGCCCCAAGTGGCAGCGAGAGGTTATTGTTTGAATTTTGAGGACTTTGGATTGGTCACATCCTGTGTGAAGAAGATTTCCCACCAGTGAGCAAACTGACAGCAGAATTTAATTTGGACAAACAGGGAGAATCTACAGCGGCTCAGTTAGTGGGGATGAGACGCTCTGCTCTGCTGCAGCATCACTTCCTGATTTAGGGTAATAAGACGGCTGGAGTTTTACATACAAATCTGCAGCTTTAACTCGTCCATGTGTCTAGTGTGACCATATAGGTACTCTCAGCCATAGACTTGCATAGTACCTAACATTACAATCAACTAATGAGACCCACACAAGTTGTTCAAGTGAATGAATCAAACAGACGTGCGTTTCAGAAGAAAAATATATATAAGTTGCTTTATTTTCATTAGGATCAGTCTTACCTTATCAGTCAAATCATTAAGGGGAGAGGGACAGGAGGCCCAGACCCACCGGGGTAAAGGGGTTCTGCTACCACCAGTACGGTGAACAGAACTCAGTGCACTGCAAAACAATCTACACGCATTAGTGATCATAAGCCAAACAAGTGAATTTATAGTGATTTAACAACAGTGAACAACCAAACCTGAACCAAAGTATGAATTAAACTAAACACTGATGTTATCTCCCCCCGGTACTGGGCCTGAAACCAACCAAAAGCGTTAGAGGGGAATAGGACAATAAAAAATATACTTAAAAATATGTTATTATTACTACATGTCATGTTATGTATTAGTATTAATTACATGTTATGTGCAAACATTATATGTACAAACAGCGGCTGGCAGCCTCAGCCATGACAAGGCTTTCCTGCAACACAACAAACAAGATAAATGAAAGTCAACATCTACCTCCAGACCAAAGCTCATTTCCTGTAGCACAATACCTCAGAGAGACCATTCCCCTACAAATACCACCAACAAATGTTATATTTACCTTTTATGCACCACCCAACAGTCACACACAAAAAAAGGCAGGCACGTCTGGGATGTCCTAAACATGACACAAGGTTGAATCACTTGTCTCCAATCAAACAGCAATGTTACAGCAATATCCAATAAGGACATCCTACCTCAAAGTGGTTCTCACCCTTCCCAATGCAACTGCTGCAATTGGAACACTGATCACCTAAAAAATATGAATATAGTACAATCATAGAACATGATAGAAATGAAAAGCAAATGTGTAGATGCAAACACACCTTAAGTGTATGGCAACTCCTTATGTTGGGTTGCTGCTCCAGCCACCATTTAAATCAACAACAGGCTGTTTGCTTCACATGCATTACACATAACCAGCATTCACCAAACAATGCAGCTATCAAGTGCAAGGCAGAAACAGGCGGCTTTATACTCTCATTAGCTCCCAGGTGACAGTGATTAGCTAGTGGGCTAACCCTACCTGTCAGTTACCTAGTGGGCAGGTCCTACCTGTCACACCAGTTTGGGAGAGCATCCATTTGGAGTAATTGCAAAGACAGTAGTGAACTAGTAGTCACTGCAGTAGTGCAGTTTCACCAAGGTAAAATGTAGATGTCAAGTCAAGCCAAGTGTATTTCTACAGCCATTCATCACAGCACGACTCCAAGGACTTTACAGAGAACAAGCCTAGCTAGATCTAACCGATCAACAATCAATCACAAAACACAATGATGTAATACAGTCTGCAACAAAATAAAACACAAGAAAACAAAACAAAGCACAAAACACAAATTAGCATACAGAGCGGAGGACAGTGACCTGTTGCTACTAGATAATGTTCCTGAATCCAAACATACTAGCATACAGTAAGTTCCTGATTATAATTGTTTATGACTGTGTTTATGAAAGCCTACTGTATGTGTATGGTTACATAACATCTAGCTTGTTGCTTTTTTTTTAATCTTTTTTTTTTTTTAAAACAGCTTTAAAAAGCAAACTATCTGTTTATACTTCATTATTATTGATAGGTAATTATAAAACCACAAGTCTAATACTCTAATATATCTCCATCAGCAATAGCAATAGCAATGGTTACAAGTAAAAAGGGTAAAGAAGAAGAAGAAGAAGAAGAATTTGTGAAATTTTAAACATTTCAGTCTAAACCACATCTAATTCCAGATTAAGCCCCACCCACTTATGTTTTTATCTTAATACGGATACAAATAGAAATGATTTGGTTGGTTGAACAAATACAGATATAAATAGTAGCACACAAGCTTATTAGCTGACCAACAGGCCGACCAAGAACCACCATATGAATAAATTATCAGTTTTATCTCAGTGCAACCAAATAAAAACTCTCATTGAAATACGACACCAGCTACACTGAGACTGTTGTGAAACAGTGTCTGTGTGTGTTTACAGAGCTCACCACTGGTCCGCTGGCAGGACGGTCACTGTCTGTCTGTCTGTCTGTTATGGTAAGAGGTATTCATGTCCTGTTTTCTTCTTCTTCTTCTTCTTCTTCTTCTTCTTCTTCTTCTTCTTCTTCTTCTTCTTCTTCCTCCTCCTCCTCCTCCTCCTCTGTCATCCCACCCAGGACTTTGTGTATCACGGCCTGGCTGCCTTCTTCTACCTCAGTGCTTCAGTGGCTTTGGCCAAAGTGACTCTGGAAATGAAAGATGGCGTCCTCCAAAACTACCAGCTGGACATTTCTGCAGTGGTGAGTCCAGCAGAGCTCCTCCAACATGGAGGAGTCTGGCTGCTTTCATGTTGACTGGATGTTGAATTGTCTACAGATTGTTTATTACAGCAATATCACAGCAATACACATCAATATACTCCATATAGGCCTTTATCTTAAAACAGTGATTCTCAACCTTTTTCACATCAAGGACCCCTAATTTAGTCCACATTAGGGCCACGGACCCCCATTTGATGAGATTTTGTCTCTCTGACCCAAATCTGAGAATATTTTTATTGTTAGATATGATTTTGTCCAGAATTCCATGACTAAATGTAAACTATGATCAAAACAGTCATTCTAATACATTCTCCAATTGTATTAGAGTAACTTCTTGTAAATGAAATAATGCTGAAGTTTAACAATTCATCAATTTGCTGGGGACCCTCTGGAACCCCAACAAGAACCCCTGGTTGTCCCCGGACCCCACGTTGAGAACCACTGTCTTAAAGGACAAGTCCAGTGTGATTTGAGTTTTTTGCTCATTTTTTTTACCATTTCCATTCCTTAAATGTAAATTCTGACAGTTGTTATATACATGAACCACGATTAAAGATATTCTTAAATCAGTTTTGCCAAACCTCTCAGGCTCATTCACTCCCATTCAATTCTTATTTCTGCTTTCTGCTTGTAAGAGGCAAGATACCACTTCCGGGTCACTACATGTCTGATTTCTGCATTTTCCTCACCAAAATAAATCTTTCAATCTATAGCTAACGTTCTCTGTGGTTGTCAATCACAACCCAGTCAAGCCAACAAAGCAAAGCAGGACTCTGCCTCCAGCTATAGTCTGTAAATGAAATGGAAATGAAATTGCTGCCCTCTTCTTTACTGGGAGTAACTTGTAATATTTAGACAGAGTTTGTTTCAGAATATTTAATTTAAAAAACAACTAAGACGAAGGAAAAATAGCAATATGTCCAAATGTGATAAAAGCTGGAAAACAATCTACAGTGATGGAAAACAGTGGAAGTGCAAAAACTCCAATCACACTGGAACTGTCCTTTAATGACACTTGCTGCATCTGTTTACCATTGGACCCAGCCTCCGTCTCATGGTGCGGGTCGATATATTGCTGATTGGAACTTCTTTAGACCAGATTAAACCAGGTCTGCACTTTAAAGGTGTCACAACTGAGACTTATGTCGGCTTTTAAACTCATTTAAGTTTTCAAAGCCTAACAACTCAGTGATGTTGACTGAGTTGTGTCCATGCTGCTGCTGTAGACAGGAGTCTCTGTGAGGAAGACCACATCCTGACTTCCTCCTCCTCTTCTCTTCCAGGTCTTCTCCTACATAGCGACCCTCCTCTACTTCATCCACACCATCCTGTCTGCCATCCGGTGGAAGTCCTTCTAGCTGCGACCGGGCTGCAGAGCCTCACTAACCGCACCAGGACAAATATTGTTTTTATTTTTTACACCTGTAAATAAAGCCACGGCACACTGAGATGAAGGCAAGGCTGTGGAGGAGTCAGTCCTGGTTTGGTTTTCCCTCTGCTGGGAGTGGAGGAGAAGACTTGGGAAGCTGTTTTTTCCTGTGAAGACACCAGAGCTGCGGAGCAACATCTGGATCTGTCATCCTACGTCATCCTACAACATCCTACTGCATCCTACAACACACTACTGCATCCTACAGCATCCCACAACATCCTACAGCATCCCACAACATCCTACAGCATCCCACAACATCCTACTGCATCCTACAGCATCCCACAACATCCTACTGCATCCCACAACATCCTACAGCGTTCTACAGCATCCCACAACATCCTACTGCATCCTACTGCATCCTACTGCATCCCACAACATCCTACTGCATCCTACTGCATCCCACAACATCCCACAACATCCTACAGCATCCTACTGCATCCCACAACATCCTACAGCATCCTACAGCATCCTACTGCATCCCACAACATCCTACAGCATCCCACAACATCCCACAACATCCTACAGCATCCCACATCCTACAACATCATACAGCATCCTACTGCATCCCACAACATCCTACTGCATCCTACTGCATCCTACTGCATCCGACTGCATCCTAAAGCATCCCACAACATCCTACAGCATCCTACAGCATCCCACAACATCCTACAGCTTCCCACAACATCCTACAGCATCCTACAGCATCCCACAACATCCTACTGCATCCCACAACATCCTACTGCATCTACAACATCCTACAGCATCCTACAACATCCTACAACATCCTACTGCATCCTACAGCATCCTACTGCATCCTACAGCATCCCACAACATCCTACAGCATCCCACATCCTACAGCATCCCACAACATCCTACTGCATCCCACAACATCCTACAGCATCCCACATCCTACAACATCCTACTGCATCCCACAACATCCTACAGCATCCCACATCCTACAACATCCTACTGCATCCCACAGCATCCTACAGCATCTCACAGCATCTCATAGCATCCTACGGCATCTCACAGCATCCTTCAGCATCCCACGGCATCCTACAGCATCCTACTGCATCTCACAGCATCCTACAGCATCTCACAGCATCCTACAGCATCACACAACATCCTACAGCATCTCACAGCATCCTACAGCATCCTACAGCATCTCACAGCATCCTACAGCATCTCACAGCATCCTACAGCATCCCACAACATCCTACAGCATCTCACAGCATCCTACTGCATCTCACAGCATCCTACAATATCCTTCAGCATCCTGTCATGACTGGTGGAATCAGAAGGCCTCAGTCCGTCCTGTCGGGGATCCAAAGCGATGAGTGACAGTTCAGACTCAAACACTGTGCTAGCTAACTGCCAGCCGACCAGCCGAGCCTGATGGTCTGTGTCACAGCTGGAACACCAGAGCTGTCGGACTGTCAGCTGCATCCGTTGTCTTAAAGCACTGCAATACTGTAGATCCACACAGGCTGGAGCTGCTACCAAACCTCTCATTATATCATTATACCTGCTGACATGACACATTTATCAGTTCTCACCCAGCCTGCACACATCAGCATGGCTCACATCAGGACAGGATGACAAAAGTACAGAATGAATGTTTAGATTTAGCTCACTGAAGATGGGAATCTGCGGATGGGGGACGATGTCATCCCCTCCTGCTTAGCCCCCTCCTCTTTGGATCTATACTGGAATAATTGTTACTGCAGTCAATTTTTTGTTTGTTTTTCCTTTTATTAAATGGTTTAGATTGGTATTTATACTCAGTTGTTTTAACGAAAGGTCTGATGTGGCTGTTTTGTATTTTTGTAAGTTTCCAGCTCAAACAGAAGAAAATAAAATGTCAAACTGAGCAGGAAACAGGAGGCAGGATGTATGATTTTTTTTTTCTTTTTGTAAAGTTAGCCTTTGCTACTGACAGCTTCTTTTTTGTAAATTTTTGAAACTGCCGAATTCGTTGAAAATGAATAAATGTGTTTGTTTTGAAACATTTGAGACCAAAAATCACTTTAATCACCAAGTCCAAAAATGAGCAGGAATTAGTGTTGGTAACATGTAGTACAGACTGACACAGATAGACAGGAGAATATACACATCACTGTAATGTCTTCAGTGTTAATACACACAATACAAGACACCAAGCAGCATCCACTCTGTCTGCAGGGTGGAGACAGGGACCAATCAGACGCTGTGTTGCTACCTTAGCTGTCTCCATGGTTACAGAGGGCGGGGGGGGGGGGGGGGGGGGGTTGATGGGGGTGATGCCGGCTGTTGACACTTATTAATATTTCACCAGCAGCAACACCAGGTGAAGCAGAGAGGGCAAACACACCGATCTGGTTCGGTCAGTAAACCGCAGAGTTTACACTTCACTGAAAAAACACAGTGACTCTGCTGGTGTCAGCGGATGGGCGGGGGGGTGGGGGGGTGGGGGGGGCAAACCAGTACCTGATGAGTTGTTCAGTTTGTTTTGGCGAACTGACTTAAAACAGGCAGAGGGACAAAGGAAAACGGTCAAAATGAACCACGAGATATAAAACAC
>NW_027284624.1:20000-30672 GCF_046629955.1 Centroberyx affinis | reverse complement strand
TTTACCTCAGCACTGATGTCGACACACAGCTCAGATAAATGTTTCTAATCTACTCAGTGTTTGAAGTGAAAATGTTATTTAGGTCATGTATTCAGAGACTGGGGAGGGGTGTTGGGGGGGGGGGGGGGGGGGGGGTCTGCATGTTGGTTGGTGTGGCGGTGAGATGAACATAAATGATTCAAACGACCTTATCGGACTGTAACTAACTTCAAGGTTCCCACATTAAATTAAAAGACTTTTCAATGGCTTTTAAGGTCTTGGTGAAATTAAACAACTCATAATTTGGCATTGGTCTTGGGGTCAGACATGACATTTGTCAGAATTTGAAATTATAGATCATCAATATCAACAGAAATCCTCAGGATGTTGATCAGGTGTTGATCCTGGGACAGAGAGAGTAAATTTGGGTGTCACTTTAAAAACTTTATTTTCCTCAAATCCACAATCTTTTAAGGATGTTCAAGACCTGTGGGAACTCTGACTTTCTCAACTGGCAACGCCGTTTACTTTGCTGCTTTCGCTGTTTTACCAGCCAACAAGTGCAACAAACCAGCAATTTTAGAATAGAAACAAAAACCTGAAAAAGAATTGTTGTTATCTATCAATGTGGCTGGAAGAGCAGACCAACACACCAGCCAGTCATTCATTTTAGTCCAAGCAGTTGGCTGGTTACTGGTGGTAAAGTACAAAACCTGAACAAGTGGAGCTTAAGGCTGCAGAATAAAGACAGATTACTATGACAAATACTGTAGCTGGAATACAGTGGTGGAAAGTAACTAAGTACATTTACTCAAGTACTGTACTTAAGTACAATTTTGAGGTACTTGTACTTTACTTGAGTATTTCCATTTTATGCTACTTTGTACTTATACTCCACTACATTTTAGAGGGAAATATTGTACTTTTTACTCCATCACATTTATTTCACAGCTATAGTTACTAGTTACTTTTCAGATCAATATTTTATATTTAAAACATTTGATCATCTTAATAAAATAGCATTGTTATAGATTAGACTACCCAAAAGTATAGCTAAATTGTTAAGATTAGCTTCACGTTGACAACTTTAAAATGCTGCTTACATGTACATGTATGTCAATAAATCAGTATTAATATTCCAATAATTTATGAAAAATTCAACTCTCTAAATGGGGACAGTTTGCATAATGAGTATGTTTACTTTGATACTCTAAGTTCATTTTGCTGCCAATACTTATGTACTTTTACTTAAGTAAGATTTTGAATGCAGGACTTTTACTTGTAATGGAGTATCTTTACATTGTTGTATTGCTACTTTTACTGAAGTAAAAGATCTCAGTACTTCTTCCACCACTGCTGGAATATCTGGTGCTAACTTGTTAATTTGTAGTTTTAAGTTTACATTTCCTTTTCTGATGCGGCCTCTAACACTTTCCTTATCCCTGCCATGAACGTATGTTGTGGGATCACATGTACAAACTGCTGGTGTAGCCCTATAGCCACACGTTTCCAATCAGATTCATGACCCAACTATGTTCCTTTATGTTGTGATATCAATGACTTTATGATCTCGCTCAGCCCTAGGTCAGTCTAAATGGTTAAATGTTGCCAGAACATCACACTGAGTTGCTCTGCGGTCACACTGAAAATCATTTCCACGCCGACCAGAGACGCTTCTGTTCCTCTGGATCTCACCCAGGAGCCGGTGGAGCGACCAGCTGCCAGCTGACCGGCTCCCTCTGACACACCGGACCGGCCAACTGGCATCTTAATCATCTACTAGAGGCACAGAGACGCATCGGAGTGGCTGACATTAAGGGTGGCGGTGCACTAAGCAGTTTTTGGGGCAATGTAGATGGGCAACAGTCCCGGCAACTGGCAACAAAGTGAGAAAAAGGGTAAAAAAAAAAATCTATTCTGAATGTCTCCTGGCAACGAGATGCTCATATGGTTAACGCAGCAATGCTGAAGCAACTTCTTGAGCACTTCTACCCATGAGTTGCCCAAAAAGTCATCACTTCCTTATCATAACAGATGCCATTTGATGGACACTCGAGATATTTCCGGCACAGCTGAAAAGCTTTCTCCACCTACACTTAACGACCTACAGCTGAATGCAGTAAGTTCACGCCTATTCTCTGGGAGATGTCGAAAGGCATTCTGGGAAAAGTAGGAAATCACCAACTGAAGTAGAAGTAGACGAGGCAGGTTGAGGGAAAGTGGGTAAATTACAGCATTTCATCACAAAATAACTCCTGGAATGCATTCATCACAGACTGATGACATCCGCCAGTGTAAGAGGATCTGAGGGTGGAAGTTTCCTAAACTTATCATCTTTATGAGTGTGTGTGTGTGTGTGTGTGTCTCTTACCTTGACAACTTCCTGTCCCAGGACTCCGCCCACCACAGCACACACTGGAGCCATCTCAGAGAAGCAGTAGCTGGTGACAAACAACACAGGGAAAGATCAATGCTTCATTCAAACCACACATACATACATACATATATATTTCCCCTGGGTGGAAATAGAATATCTATCTTGAATATTATTTTATTTTCCAGTTTTAACAGGGTAACAACAATTTTAGAATAAGTTTAATTACCAACTGCAATAAATGTACAGGTATTTGTGTTTGTGTCATTGGCGCAGAGACACACTGACAACTCACATGGTGACATAAGTACCAACTGACACACTTGGTACGAGGACAAGACCTCACATACAGCGAGGGGACAGACAAGACATACAACAGACATCAGACTATACATATCACTCTCTATACATTCAGCAATAATTAGCCTTCACAAAGCGCCCTGCAGAGGTCAGAGCTGCTGTTAAACACACTGAAATGAGCAGCTTTACATTTACATTCTACGTTTTGGGCATTTAGCCGACACTCTTATCCAGAGAGACTTAAAATCAGTGGGAAGGTAACCAATTCCGGACTAGGGATGGGACACAATACTCAATATGGGGTTCAAGATTCGATAAAACCATGATACGATGTAATAAATGAAAGAAAAAAAGAGCGTGCATCTCAAACTTGGCCACCGGTATGTTAGGGGTTCAGCGTCTTGTCCAAAGACACTTGACGCGACAAATGGGTGTTTTGTGGGGATCGAACCTGTGACTTTCTGGCGATTTGACAACTCTGCCGTCAGCTTTCAGCGTTCAGCATTTCAAATGAATTTAAAATGAACCTCCGACCCTTTTCTGGAGCTACTTTCCATCTGAGATTTCACCTAGCAGAAGTGTCATGGCGTCATGGTGAAGTCGGTTTGTACCTGACGAAGTCGTCGCTCAGCAGGTCGCCGCTCACCGCCAAGGCCTCCAGCACGTCGTCCCGGATCTGCTTCAGGAGCTGGCCGTCCTCCGCAAAGGATTGTGGGTCGGGGTCACGGCCTTTGTCGGTACGGAACTTCAACAGAACTGTGGGGGGAGAGAGAGACAGAGAGAGAGACAGAGAGAGAGACAGAGAGAGAGAGAGATCACAGTTTTAATCGCTTGAGACTTGAAGAGAACACTTGAGTTGAGAGAGAGCAGGAAAGAGGAAAAATGGAGATGGAGGGAAAGAAATGTCAGTTGAGAAGGTGGAAACAACCTCAAATCAAACTGGAGAAACATTTTGAAACGTTTTTCCAAGGCATTGTTCTCTACATCATCTATTGCCTTTTATAATTTCATCACGCATTCAGGCGACTTCCATTCGGGTGAGTTATCATCTCATGGAAAGACGACATCTGATCTCGACTGTTGCAGCCATCGAAACAGGATAAGATCAGTGTGTGGTTGCACCATCAGCCCCTTCCGTCTGATTGGGTCGACGTTTCCCCACACCAAATAAAGAGACACACACACACACACACACACACACACACACACACACACCTGCACATGTTACAGTCATTATGAAAAACTCTTTCCTGTCTCTAATAGACTGATAGACGGCCACGCTACCGGTTGAGGAAAAACAAAACAAATAAATCAGTTTCACACACTTTATTTGGACCTGAGCAGCAGCAGAGTACATTAACTGATTTCTCTGACTCCATCACACACACACACACACACACACACACACACACACACTTAGCCCCCATATTTCCTGTTTTAGTTCGTCCATTAACCTAAACCACATCAGGAAGTCTAGTCCTCCCACGGCCATTTCCACTAGCCTGGCACATGCGTACACGCACCACACACACGCACCACACACACACACACACACACGAGTAGTGGCGATGAATCATGTTCACACATACTTTCCTCACCTCCACCCCCATTATCAGTGAATCTTTGCCGGTCTTAGAAAGTTAAAGACCGGCACAAATGGCATCATGTTTGGCCCTGTGCCAGGCAGGAAATCTGACAGCATTTCATAACAGAATACAATAATGCGTATATGGAACAATGATAATATCTGTAAACCTACACATATGGTATTCAGGCGCAGTGTATAGTCTAATAGACAGATCAAAGTGGAGGGGAAACGTCTGAGATCGCCTCCTGCGCCTGCAGCTACACATCAAAGACACATACAATAGGAAGGGAAAGTATTTCTGTTGATATTCTTCTACATAATGAGACAAAACCTGTACATGGTGTGTGTGTGTGTGTGAGAGAGAGAGTGTGTGTGTGTGTGTGTGTAGTCCTCCCTCCCCCTGCAACTTCTCCTCCACACCGTTGCTATAAATGCTGTTCGCCTAGTTAAATAAGAGTTACCAAAAAAGAACAAGGAAAAAAAACCGAAACATAATAAAACGCCTCATCAGTTCATCCCCCCCTCCTCTTCCCCCCCCCCTCAGATCACCTGACTGTTCCTAGTGAGACAGGAAGCAGTTGTAACAGAGGAAGAACCACTTCCTCATCGGTCGCCCTAAACAACAACCGCGAGCGCCAATTATAGAAACACACCGCTGGAATAATAAGATGCGAAATAAACAACAACTAGGCGCTGTTTCCACTGTGCAGTGAGGGGGGGGGGGGGGGGTGTCTGACTACAGGACACAGTGGTTAGTAGAAACCCCAAAATAACCAGCTACTTTTGCCATTTACCAGCCCAGATATTTAGGATAAAATGGGGCCTGCAAATATGGCTGGACAATATGGCAGAAATCAATATAACGATAAGCATAATGATTTTTTTCAATATCAATATATATCACAATTTGGCTCACGTATGCAAAATCACATGGTAAATAATCGAATGAATGTTTTTGCCATTGAACTGAATGGTAATGTTAGGTGTGATGTCAAACAAAACTGACATTTTCAAGTAATATTCCTTAAAATGTTTCACATCATCTTTAAATAGAGTCTTTAAATAAAATGTGCTCGTTATCATCGGTTCAGACGGCAGAACTGTGTGTCAGGATATCCGAAATATCACCACATCATCACAATATGATCACACACTGAAAGACGATAAACGACAAAACTGAATTATCGCCCGGCTTTACCTGCAAATAACGGCTGAAGTGGCCAGTCGACAAATTTCAAAAAATGGATCTTTATTTATATGGAAATGCCATGTGTTATTTAACAAGCTGCTAACCTGAATAGAATTTCATCAGTCTGGGTTTCAGTGGAGAGTTTTAGTGTCCCATGATGGTCTCAATGCTGTTTCAGAGGCTTTTCCACCCTGACAAGAATAAAATTCTACAGGAAACACTGAATCCTTGTCATTTTTTTTTTTTTTTTTGTGTGTGTGATGAAAATGGTCTAATTTAAAGATACTGAATATCAGCACAAAACATCGTCTATTGCTACCTTTAATCCAAAAATATCGCTTTCAAAAACATTCCCAAACTATTCAAGACCTGGAAATGATCAAATTCATTTTTAATACTTTTCCAGACTTTCCAGACCTGCATAGGAACCCCTGCAGACTAGAGAAACTAACCAGCCACCAGCAAAAAAAACAAAAAACCTTCCCAACATGTGGACGGTGTTAGTTTCCCCCGTCCTGCAGGTGAAGAGCCTGCAGGGTGTCGACACACTCGGGCCGTCCAGAGCCTCGAGGGTTACAGCTAACAGGCTGCTGACGCTGCCCAGTGTGTGTTATGATGCTTATCAGCAAGTTGGCAACTTACGGTATTAGTTCTTAACATTATAGAGACATATTGCAGTGGAGACAACCACATTTTGTAATCGTTATTATGGCATAAACTCTTAAAAACTCACTTTTTCAGAATTGTTTTGAATTCATTTGATTGTTTTTAATCTAGCTAAGACAGTGGTTCTCAACGTGGGGTCCGGGGACCACCAGGGGTCCTTGAGTGGGGTCCAGGGGGTCCCCAGCAAATTGATGAATTGTTAAACTTCACCATTATTTCATTTACAAGAAGTTAACACAATTAAGAGAATGTAGAAGAATGACTGTTTTGATCACAGTTTCTCTGTTATCTCTCTACCTACAATACAAATATTCTCAGATTTGGGTCCGAGAGACGAAGTCTCATCAAATGGGGGTCCGTGGCCCTAATGTGGACTAACTTAGGGTCCTTGATATGAAAAAGGTTGAGAATCACTGAGCTAAGATGACCGTCTTATGCTTCTGTTGTGTTTGTTTCTCCTAAAACACTTTGTAATCTTGTTTTGAAAAGTGCTCTAGAAATAAAGTCATTGCACTGCACCAACCTCACCAAGTAAAATTCCTAGTTATGTGAAAATGTACCGGGCGAAAATAAATCTGATTATTATCATTATAAAAGTAAACACAGCATGGCGTGCTAGCACAAAAAAACTAAATAAATGTTTCGATTTGATTCGCCACACTTTAAAATATTTCATTATTAGTCATTTCCTGGATTAGGGCTGAACAATTAATTGAAATTTTATCGAAATCGCAATATGGCCTACTGCAATTTTCAAATCGCAGGAGGCACAATATTTGTTAAAGGCGAAATGTGTCAAAATACCATTTTAAATTAAATATTGTGGTGCTGCAGAGATGTCCTGGCCTACACATCATATTCTACAGACTTAAGAAAACATCTTTGTTTGGTACAGATCCCCGCAAAAATCACGCCATAATCATTTTAATACGTTTTTCAATGAAAATGAGAATAATGATGTAAAAATGATCATTCCCTCTAATATCGCAAATCAAATCGCAATTGCAATATCAGTCAAAATAATTGCAATTAGATATTTTTTCAAAATCGTTCAGCCCTATCCTGGATGTTTCCTTCTCTTATCTGGCGGAGTGTTTCTATAGCTGCGGTGCGGTGCGCTGTAGGTGTCGGGCTGTTCTCTGTTCTGGGGTCAGCGCACATGACTGGTCATGGACGGCCTGTGATGGAAACTAACGCGCGGCGCTGTGCTGTGCTGCATGGGAGCGGGTGGAGAGGCAGGTGACAGCAGGAACAACAACAAGTCTTCAGAAAAGGTCAGCAGACTGTAAATAACCTGAGAAACAGGAAGGTACGACTCGGCTTTACTTTGTCTTTTACCTTCGCTCGTCTTTTACCTTGACTTCTGCTTTTCGTGTCGTTAGGAAGAGAGTGATGCTAGAGCAGCAGTGGGACTATTTTTTACACGGCTCCTAAAAATTCGAACTAAACTAATTCCACGACTTTCTCATGACGCTTTCGTGACGTACGGCGCAATTTTCATATCAGTGTTTACGCTCACTTTTTAGCCAAATAGCTGATTTAAATATGCAAAGTCTTGTTTTGACTTACCTTGATTTTCCTTCAAATAAACCTACCTACATTTCTCAGTATCTACCTAACTTTATGAATATGTATTGTTCTCCAGAACTTTCCCAGACCTGGAAAAGATGGCTTTAAAATTCCATGACGATTTGAGGTTTTGCATAACCGTGGGGACAGACAGAGGTTTTAGACACCAGGGAGTGGAGAGAGACAGGAGACGGTTGAGATGCAGCCAAAGCTCATGAGCTGTATTTAAACCTGCGATACTGCAAGTAGGTGGTTTTGTTTCAGCCGCGCTGCAGGGAGCCTACACAGTCTCAGTTTCAACATGTCCGACTCTTTCTGATTGGAATAAGTTACCTGTAAATATCTGTTCTCTGTCATCATTTCGCTTATTTAAAAATGTTTTGTTTTCTCATCTTAAAACAGATTGCCTATGTTTTCAGTAATGCCATCACTGTTCCTTTATTTATAGATTGATCCTTTTCTTTTTTTACTGATTGTGTCTAGTCTAAGGTTGTAACTCTTTTTTTTCTCTTTCTTTTGTTATTTAGTTTGTTGTTTGTTTGGTTGTTTGTTTTGTCATTGTTGTGTTATATATCATTGTGTCTTGTGCCGTTCTGTTTTCCATTTGTTTTGTGAGTATTTGTTTGGAACCCCCTTGAAAACGAGATGATACATTTTAAAACTTGTCACTGGTCAGTTATAATAATGATATTAATGCCATATGTAATCGATTCCTGTAGGGAAATTCTCTTTTCTCTTGCCTTACTCCACATGGAGGTCAGAGGTCAGGCTCAGGCTCAGGCTCAGGCTCAGGCTCAGGCTCAGACTCAGACTCAGACTCAGGCTCAGCTGACAACAAATATCACATTATGAAATAAGAAACATGTCTTAGTCTGGGGTTCAGTGGAGAGTTTTAGTGTCACATGAAGATCTAAATGCTGTTTCCCTGACAGGAATAACAACATACTGGGGGAAACGCCGATGTCTAGTGTGAAAATGGTAAAATTTTAATATCAGTATCAGCCTTCAAAAACTCATATCAGTCGAACAGTAATCAGGACTGAAGAACACTATTTTTCTAAACTTGTTCCTACTTTTTGCGCTATTTTAAAACTTTTCAAGACTTGGAATTTATCAACTTTCTTTTCTGTATTTTCAGACTTGTGTAAAACCTTCCCCAGTAACGATGACCAGCTGAATCTGCAGTACCATGGAGCAGGAAGTAGTCCACCGGGGTTCGCTTCAGTCCGGCTTTGGCCTTCTCGCTCGTCCAGTCGACCTCCAGAGCCTCCTTCAGCGGGCAGAAACTGGCCGTCTGATTGGTTGGGAGATAGAGACGACAAAAAATAATGTTAGTGGAGAATGAATCGAGGGCATACTGCAGTAACTAAGATTATTTTTTGCTTCTTTGCTCATCTGTTGGAACAATTTTAAATGATCTGGTTCATCATTTGGACTCGGGAAAAGAGTGATTTATTTTAATGGATTGTGATCAGGAAAAAAACAGTTAAGCAGTTAAGTGGTAATCTCCCAGATGAGATAAATGAGTAATATAAGTCTAAAAAAAAATTCTGAATTCTGAATATAAAAACTGAAAAATCATATCTTTCATATTTTCTAATGTTTATTTTACTAGGCATGCCAATTAAGAACCGGTTCATATTCATAAGCATGGACTAGAAACTACAGAGAGCAAATACAGAAAAACGTATTGCAAATAATTCTTGATGTTTGCTATTGTGTATTTATTCAGCAGTTAAAACTGATTTTAGAGAGTGTTTTTTTTTTCATTCAGCGTCTGTTTTATCACCAGAGTTCACCACCAACTTTGACTATTCCACCAGCCAAACAGATGGGAATCGTCCAGGACAGTACGGGCGTTTGCAGCAGAGTGACCGGTGGGAAAGATACAGATAAACGCATTGCAACATTTCCTGGATCATTTCCCGCTCCGCCGTCTCCCACCCGCCTACCTTTTTGACCATGGTGGTTTCGTTGGGGTCGACTTTGGCTTTCTTGGCCTCGGGCCCGTCGTTGGAATCGCTGGGCGGTTTCACCAACTTAGGTTTCTCCCTGGAGAGAGAGAGAGGGAGAGAGAGAGGGGGAGGGAGGGAGGGGAGAGAGAGGGAGGGAGAGAGAGAGGGGGGGGGGGGGGGGGGGGAGAGAGAGAGAGAGAGAGGGGGAGAGAGAGGGAGACAGAGAGAGTGAGAGAGAGAGGGAGACAGAGAGAGAGGGAGAGAGAGAGAGAGAGAGAGAGAGAGAAAGAGAGAGTTGTATGAATGTGTCTGTGCTTGTTTGAGAGAATTTGTATGTGAGAGAATGTGTGCGTGTGTGTGTGTGTGTGTGTGTGTGTGTGTGTGTGTGTGTGTGTACGAGCGCATGTGTGGGTGAGAGAGGGAGTGTATATGTATTTGAAAGAGAGAGAGTGTATCTGTTTCAGTGTGTGTGTGTGTGTGAGAGAGAGAGAGAGAGAGCGAGTTGCTGTGACTGAAATGAAAACTAAGTGGAAGCTCTCAAAGAAAAATTCTCTCTTTCTTTCTCAATCTCTCTCCATTCATTACCTTAGTGTCTTTCTCTCTCTCTCTCTCTCTCTCTCTCTCTCTCTCTCTCTCTCTCTCTCTCTCTCTCTCTCTGTCTCTCTCTGTCTCTCTCTCTCCATCTTGTCTTGCTGCCTGGTTAGTAGGTTAGTGAGTCAGTGAATTAGTTAGATTGTTAGTTAGATAATTCATTTTTCATGTGAGTTAGCTTGAGGTCAGTCAGTCAGTCAGTTAATCAGTCAGTCAGTTGATTAGTGAGTTAGTTAGTGAGTCATTTAGTGAACTAGTTACTCAGGCAGTCAGTCAGTCAGTTGGTTAATTAGTGAGTCAGTCATTTAGTGAGTGACTGAGTCGGTTAGTGAGTTAGTTAATTAGAGAGTTAGTTTATCAGTCAGTTATTTTATTGGTGAATTGGTCATTTAGTGAGCGACTGAGTGAGTTAGTCAGTCAGTCAGTCAGTTAATCAGTCAGTTAATCAGTCAGTCAGTCAG
>NW_027284624.1:5000-12500 GCF_046629955.1 Centroberyx affinis | reverse complement strand
GTAACTGGAAGCTGATTTATTTGGTAGCTTTCATGCTAAAGCACATTTCTGCACATGTGCCATGCAGATGCACATGCACACACCATGCAGATGTTTTTCTGATGAAGGTCCGACAGCCGAAACGTCGCCATAAAGTATTATGTAAGTGTAGACTGTGTGCGGGAATATATTTCTTTCTCGATGTACATTTCTTAAAATGCCTCTAAATTAAATGTGAAACTGCATCAAAACACGTCTTAAATGTGAAATATCTCTGTATACAGTATATGATACATAGTTTGGTAACGCTTTATTTTCTGGGTCTGCAATTTCTTGGGAAGTTTCCTAGAAAGGAACTGTTAATTTCTTGGGAAGTTTCCTAGAAAGGAACTGTTAATTTCTTGGGAAGTTTCCTAGAAAGCAGCATGAAGTGAAGCAGCAGCTCTATAGAAACTGTCTCAGTCTGGAGAGTCGATCAGAGACTGAACATTTCTGACAGAGTTTCCTGGAAAGAACTGCAAAACTATAAACCGTTTACTGGAAAAGTATTAGGCAGAGGTCAATTATCAAAAGTCATTATTCATATAATTATATAATATAGTTATTTGTTGAATTCTTAATTAATTTTGGACAAATTTTCTATATAACTGCTACATCATTTCATGGTTCTGTCTTGGAAAACAGAAGAAATTGGAGGAACTTACCAGCTACCACTGAACTCTTTCTCTATTTTCCCTGTAATCATAACAGAATATCATGGTTCTTTCCAGGAAACTTCCTAAGAAATAAACAGTTCCTTTCTAGGAAATTATTAGGAACGACCTGGAAAATAAAGCGTTACCCAGGGTTTTTTCACCTTTTTCACATTGTTTGAACAAACCGTCCAGAGACTTTGGTGAATCTGCCTAGTGACACACACAGATTACGTCTTCTTGCTGGAAGTGTAAATGACCAGCAGGTAGTTGGTTTTGATCCCTGGGCTCGTCTGATTTGGCCCCGCTCGGCACCCCTTGGCCCCGTTAGGCCCCGCTCAGCCCCGTGGTGGAAAACCACGCTAATGAACCTCAGCATCTCCCTCTAAAACACCCACAATCCCCTCTGATCCCTCACACGCTCCCCAGCCTCCTGTCAACGATGTCACCTCAACCCGTCCCTCGCTCTCTCTCCCTCATTAAGATCAGATTTTTTTATGTTGGTTAATTATTTCCTAATTAGTTTGCATGTTAATTAGAATAGTGGCTAATGTTAATTAGCTATATTAATGGGTGCTGCTGTAACACCTGCCCCCAGCGCCGGCTCTGACGCTCGCCAAATATCTTCATCTGAAGCCCGACGGATTTGCTGCTGGGTCTGCTGCAATACAGAGGGCTCAGCGTGTGTGTGTGTGTTTGTGTGTGTGTGTGTGTGTGTGTGTGTGTGTGTGTGTACTCAATACCATGTAGTCGATGTTGAGTGAAAACCTTGTGTCTCCAAAATGTCATCTTTTCAGGAACTAGGAAAGAACCTTGTTTTTAGTTTGATGGCAATTCATCTTTTTCAGTTTGTTCAATCGGTTTTGAAAAGGTTTTATATTAAAGCCAAGAGGTCGGAGAACTTTACAGCCCATAGAGAATCATGTCATCCTTCAATTGAATGAACGGAAATGATTTCATCGTCAAAGAAATCTTACTACATTTTATTGAATGTTTTATTGAATTATTGAATGTCTGATGTTAGCAGTAACATTATCTACTGTTTTTGTTGCTTAACACAAAATAATCATCACAGATTAGTTATGCAGCTGCTAGCGTATGTAGCCTAGCTAGCTCACTAGCAAGATTGACCATGAAAAACTCTAATTATCTAACACAAAACTGACATTGTGTGAACACAAAATGATGTTGGTTAGCAGCAGTTTAGCTTAATAAACGTCAACAAACAGTTGTTTTTGGGCTTTGTTAGCTAGCTAACTAGCCAGCAGGCTAATTTAGCAAAGACACTGTTAATGTGAACATGCTAACACTAGTTAGTCAACTAGTTAGTCTATTAGATACGTTAGCTAGTGTGCTAATCAGATGTGTTAACAACAAGACAGTGATGGTTAGCTGACCAGATACTATGGTTAGCTAGCTAACAAACTGACATTATCTAAACATTATCAGAAGTCATTATTCATATAATCATATAATATATTTGAATTCTTAATTAATTTGAGGTCATTTCTGATTTCTACAAAACTGCTACATCATTTCATGGTTCTGTCTTGGAAACGACAGAAGAAATAGGAACTTACCAACTACTACTGAACTCTTTCTCTATTTTCCCTGTAATAAGAACAGAATGTCATGGTTCTTTCCAGGAAACTTCTTAAGAAATGAACAGTTCCTTTCTAGGAAATTATTAGGAACGACCTGGAAAATGAAGCGTTACCCAGGGTTTTTTCACCCGACACCGTCCAGATACTACGGTTAGCTCGCTAACAAGCTGACATTATCTGAACACTAAATCAATCAGATGGATCAGTGATGAAATGATCAGTTCAGTCAGAGACAGTCTGCTGAACAGTCTGGGGTTCGAACACCTCGCCTTGCTCAAGGGCACCTTGACACAATCTGCTGCTCTGCTGCTTTCCACACAACTGACAAATAGGTTTTTACTGCTAACAGTTGTTGACTTTTTTATTGATGAAGTCAGCAGCAGTTTAGCATCTTAAACACACCATCTCTGACACACACACACACACACACACACACACACACACACACAGGTCCCTGACACGTGTCTGTGCTAAATTAGCTGATCTCCCAGCATGCTCTAGTGATGCAGACCTAAAACACTATTAAGAAAAACCCTCAACCAGCCCAGACAGAGCAGAGAGAAAATGATGATCGCCTGAAAAATCAATACTCACACACACACACACACACACACACACACAGGCAGAGGGGAAGAGAGAGAGGGGCGAGAGAGACAGAAAGAGAAAGAGGAAGAGAAGGAGAGAGAAGCAGAGAGAGAGAGAGAGAGAGACAGCACACACACACACACACCTCAATTTTAAAGAGACAGCAATATGGAGGTACTGTCACACCCTGATAGAGAGAGAGAGAGAGGGGGGGGGGGGGGGGGGGGGGAGTGGGCGGGGGGAAAGCAGGAGAGTGAGAGAGGGAGGAGGAGAGAGAGAGTCTCTGAAAGCCTCTGTGGGTCGGCCAAGAGAGAGAGAGAGAAGGAGGGAGGGAGGGAGAGAGAGAGAAGGAGAAGCAGGAGAGAGAGAGAGAGCGATAGAGAGAGTATTTATTTGTTAAAGACACAGTAGCATATGCAGGTGGAAGCTTCTCTGTGATTGGTTCAGAGACGCTGAATGACAGAGACAAGGTCAGACTGAAGACTCTTCTACTTTATTCAATTCTATTGTGTTTATACCAATCTATCTATCTATCTATCTATCTATCTATCTATTTATCTGTCCATCTATCTATCTATCTATCCATCTATCTATCTATCTATCTATCTATCTATCTGTCTATCTGTCCATCTATCTAATGCACTCACTTTCTTGTTTTCTTTGACAGTATTTGTTAAAGGAAGGGAAGATAGTTTCTTTCCCCAGCTCGTCTGGGATTTGAACCGGCAACCTCACGATCACAAGCTTCATCCCTTCTGCCTGTTTCTTCAGCCTCTGGGTCTGTTGAGGTGAAACAACCTACAGACGGACAAACTGGATCCTGTCAGTGTGTTTTTTGGAAGGCGCTGTGTTGTGACGGGAAATTTTGATACGACTTTGATTCCGTTGCAAAGATTGAGTTAATTATTTAAATGCTATAAGCGCTCAGATACTTTCACCGGATGTTTCTGCAAGAGATTCCAGTTCAGTGTTCAACATGTAGACTGGAATACCGTATTTCCTCTAATAGTGGCCGGTAGTCAATTAAAAGCCGGGTCTCCGATAATGTCCGGGGCCGTGGTCGACACGAACAAATAAAGGCCGGCCCCAAATACAGGCCGGGGAAAAAAACAAAGGAAAAAACAACGGTGGATACCGGTAAACTCCTGGTGCCTGTTATATAATGTAACTGTAGTTTGCAGTAACGTACAAGTGCCACCAGATGGCGGTATGCCACAAGACGGCTCGGCCGGCGGAAGTCTCTGGAGCGTGCCGTCGTCGATTACCGTAATTATCGGTAATGCGTCGCAGTAACAAAAAAACGGCTACCTAACGAACCCCAACAGAAGCAGATCAGAAAACAAGGAGGCTTCGTACTAAAATATGAGCAAATATACTTATCAAACAGAGGGAATTAGAAATAACGGCCTGTCTCTAATATAAGCCTGCTTCCAATAAAGGCCTGGTACCCTCTGCAGCTGAGGTAAATAAAGGCCCGGGCCAATATTAGAGGAAATACGGTAGTTAAAAAAAGGAGAAAGAAAGAAAGATGAATTAAGAAAGATTTGATGGCAGCAGTCGCTATGCGCCAACAGCTGATCAGTCCAGCAGGTCTGAACTGGATCCCAGTCCAGGTGAACTGGTTCACAAACTGGGAAGTGGCTGCAAAGACACTTCCCAAAAAAGCGCTGTGCCCGGTGCTTTTTTGGCAGAGCGGAGCGCTTTCAGGAGTTGAAAAATGTTGACGAGTGACGTGAGGCGCTTTTTTTCTCAGCCAACCAATCACGGTGAAGGAGAGGCGGGGTTTCAGGCTAAATAGGAGGCCGGCTGTTTCCCAACAACAACAACAACGAAGATGGAGAAAGTGCTTTTTCCACACAAGAAAATGCTGCGTCAGTGCAGCCAAAGATGACGAGAAAACGGACATCAAAACATCAAGTTGCTAAAAAGCTGAACAGGTCAGTGTGGAAAGTTATTGGTCCTGCGTGGCCCTATTAAGCCCTGCTTGGCCCTGCTTGGCCCTATTAAGCCTTGCTTGGTCCTGCTTGGCCCTACAGTGGAAATAGGAGTGCAGAAGGAACGCAATGTTCAGGTAATTTGAACCACCCACAGAGAGGTACTTTAACAAATTCAGCTCCAAAGTTTTCAATTTCAAAGAGTCCAAACTGGAACTTGTCCAAGGAGAAGGAAACAATATGTATTAACCTGCCACAACACACACACACACACACACACACATACACACACACATACACACGCTCACACACACACACACACACGCTCACACACACACACAGTGCAATCTCTGTCTTGATGCTTTGGCAATATTGTTAATTTTCATGCCAATAAAGCAAGTTGAATTGAATTGAATTGGATGAATGTTGTTTTCAGGGCAGAAGGAGAGTTAGATGAAAGAAGGGAAGGTTTTCAAAGAGAATCACAAAGAGAGGTAAATTAGTAAACGTCAGGGAGAGGATGGAGGGAAGAGACGGAAGAGAGAGAGAGAGAGATGAGAGGGTGAGAGACGGAGAGAAAGAGAGAGGAGTGTTTATCTTCCTCTCTCTCAGTTCATCTCTACTGAATACTGTACAGCAGGTGAAATACGTTGCATTGTTTTCCATTAATGTGTGTTGTATTTTACAGTAGGGATTGCACTGTTAATAGTTTAAGTATTTCTCCTTCTCTCTCTGTAGCTCTCTCTCTCTCTCTCTCTCTCTCTCTCTCTCTCTCTCTCTCTCTCTCTCTCTCTCTCTCTCTCTCTCTCATCTTACTTTTACTTGAACTACAGTCTGGATTCTGTTTTTTATGTGTATTCTTTTGTATTATATTCTTTTATTCTGTGCATTTCCATTTTTTATTTTATTCTTTTTTTCCCCTTTTTTTAGTTTATGGTTCACATTTGAAGCTTTTTCTTCTATGGATGACAGAAACAGTCAAATATTAAATGAATCAAATATTAAAAAAGAAAAGTTAAAATCGTCTGTCAGCTGGATGAAATGAAGCTAAACAGCTAAACATCCTGTCGTCCTGTCGTTCTCTCCTCCATCCCTCCATCCATCCCTCCGTCAGGTGGAGTGACCTTGTATTTCATTTACTGATAATTACATGGATTTATTCCACCGAGAGGCTTTAATTAGAATGCTAGAAATATTGATCTATCATCTCCCTCTCTCTCTCCTCTCTCCTCCACCCATCCCTCTATCCTTCCTCCCTCCCTCCCTCCCTCCCTCCGTCCATCAGCCTCGAACTGTTTATTTGGTCAAACAGGGGAAAGAGAGAGAGAGAGAGAGAGAGAGAAGGATAGAGATAGAGAGAGAGAGAGAGAGAGAGAGGGAGAGAGAGAGAGAGAGAGAGACAGCAGGATAGAGAGAGAGAGAGAGGATAGAGAGAGAGAGAGAGACGGAGAGAAAGAGAGAGAGAAAGGATAGAGAGAGAGAGAGAGGGAAGGATAGAGAGAGAGAGGGGGAGAGAGAGAGAAGGATAGAGAGAGAGAGGGAGAGGGAGAGAAAGAGAGAGAAGGCAAAAGGGGGGAAAGAAAGAGGGAGAGAAAGAGAGGGAGAAAGGAAGAGAGACGAAAGAGAGCGAGGAAGAGAAGGATGACATGAGAAAGAGGAAAAGAGAGAGCGAAAGGAAGAGGGAGAGAGAGAGATGAAAGAGGAGAAGAGGAGGAAAGGGAGAGAAAGAGAGAGAAGGCAAAAGGGGATGAAAAGAAAAGGGGAGAGAAAAAGGGAGAAAGGGAGAGATGGGGAAAGAGAGAGAGGAAGAGAATGAGGACATGAAAGAGAGAGAGAGAGAGAGGGAGAGAAAGAGAAAGAGAGAGAAGGCAAAGGGGGGAAGAAAGAGGGAGAGAAAGAGAGGGAGCGAGGAAGAGAAGAATGACATGAGAGAAAGAGGAAAAGAGAGAGCGAAAGAAAGAGGGAGAGAGAGAGAGAGATGAAAGAGGAGAAGAGGAGGAAAGGGAGAGAAAGAGAGAGAAGGCAAAAGGGGAGGAAAATAAAAGGGGAGAGAAAGAGGGAGAAAGGAAGAGATAGGGAAAGAGAGAGGAAGAGAATGATGACATGAGAGAGAGAGAGAGAGAGAGAGAGAGAGATTCACTTTTTTTGGACTGGAAGTAAACATGAACAAAAAAAAACAAATCATGAATCGTGGTAATCCTTGAGTTCCTCGTTTTCCTCTATTCAGTCTCCATCTTTGTCCCTCAGCCTCACTGTGGTGTTTCTGATCACCTGTCAATCAAACAGTGTGGGCGGAGCTTGGATTTTCTGTTGCTGCAGTTTGAGTCTCTCTTCTCTCTGTCTGTTCAGCCATGGTGGCTATCTATCGCTGCTCATGCTAACTACAACAGTTCTTCTTCTTCTGTTGATTCCAAACAAACCAGGAAACAGTAAAACGCATCACTTCCTGTCCGGCAGGAAAGAGCGACCAGAGCGAACAGACAGAGGAGAGAGAGAGAGGAGCAGGACAGATATTTATTTATATGAAAAAGTCACAGATTATAACTTTAAATTGAACCCAGCTTTCTAGTCAATATGAACCAGCATTCTGGGTTAAAAGCCCAAACCGTCATGCTGGATTGAATTAACCAGCATGTGTTTGGTCCTATATTTACTCAGCAGCTGAGTCTGAAATTACACAGCTTGGGTTATTTTCAACCGAATGTT